>NC_041033.1:24150651-24153151 GCF_900634625.1 Parambassis ranga | reverse complement strand
CGGCAGGACGCGGAGAGGATGAACATAAACGAGCACACAAACACGGCACCACTGAGTGTTAAAGGGTGTCCGGACTTCGACCTCCGTTAGCTCCACACTACAAACAGCAGCGAAACAACAACAGCAGCAGTGGCGGCGGGGACACTCCCCGCCTCTATCTGTCGTCCGGTTTGGGCGAGTCCACCGGCTCCTCGTCCTCGTCTTTGTCGTCTTTTGCCCCGATCAGCCGCTGGCGTGCAAAGTCTTCGAAGATGATGTCATCATCGCTGTGGGAGGGGCAGAGCGAGACAACACAGCAGAGTTCAGACACAAAACACCAGCACATCTACACAACAGTGATGTATCACAGTCTGATCCTCACAACACGTGTGTGTAATGCTACAATCAAAGGTCAGGTCATGTGACAGGGTGTGAGGTCACAGATGATCCCAGGCTGACCTCTGACACTGACTGATGATGAGAGCAGAGCTCGTGTTGTGACTTCACACACGTGCACTGCTGCATGCTCAGAGATGTTTGTGAGGTGTGGAACCAGGGTTGTGTGTCTTCTGGGCGTGCCCGTCCTCAGTGTGTGTGTATGTAAATGAACGTGTGTGTTGTGCGTGCGGCGCCTCATGCACTCTGAGCTCTGGTGTAAAATCAGAGAAATGCAGAGTTGCTGTCTGCTCCTCTGCAGAAGGACGCTCAGTTAAAAGCCATTTCCTGCAGCCGCACATTAAGATGCATTAAGGCTGAGAGTCAGGAGGCGAGTCCATCAGGGTTAATGCTGCTGCAGGCGGAGAGGAAGCCCCCCGCTGTCAGTGTTATTGATGAGGCTGTAAACTGGATCAGAGCCGATCAGAGAGCAGAGACGGGAGACGGCTGCTTACTTTGTGTCAAACTCGATCAGGTTTGTGTCGATCGGAGCTTCATCAGGGGCTGAGACAGAGAGAGACAGCAGTTACACACTGAGGTACCACCAACCCCTGAACGTTAGGACATGTCATCAGTCTGAGGACTGTGTGCACACAGACAGACCCACAGCTGTGTGGTGACAGTCTGACCCCTCAGCCTCTCAACACTGAGCGCTCAGCACAGCTGCTGCCAGTGTGGCGGTGGGACAGACAGCGGTGCAGACGTGTGGACGGACACTCACCGTCCCTGTAGATGGACTCTTCTAACGGCTTTGGGTGCATTAATGTGAAGGGCAGCTCCACGGAGACGTCACTGAAAACACATGGTGCAGCTGCATCACGGCGCCAACAACACACTGCAGCTTATCACCTGCTCAGTGACAGCTTCAAGTGACCTCCGTAAATGTCTGCTTCATATCATCTTACCTGGCAGCCAGATCCCCCAGGAGCCTGCAATCAATAAACATTTAACACCATCAATAAGTCGGAGTTACCGAGATGAACACAAACACACTTTGACCGAAAACCTCCACCTAAAGACGTCCCTGTGAACCAGGAAGCTGCTGAACACTCACAACCTGGACATACACATGATAAAATAACTGTCTGTCTGTGAGTCTGTCTGTCTGTCTGTGTCTGTCTGTCTGTCTGTCTGTCTGTGTGTGTCTGTCTGTCTGTCTGTCTGTGTCTGTCTGTCTGTCTGTCTGTCTGTCTGTCTGTCTGCCTGTCTGTCTGTCTGTGTCTGTGTCTGTGTCTGTGTCTGTGTCTGTCTGTCTGCCTGTCTGTCTGTGAGTCTGTCTGTCTGTCTGTGAGTCTGTCTGTCTGTCTGTCTGTGTGTCTTTCTGTCTGTCTGTCTCTGTCTGTGAGTCTGTCTGTGAGTCTGTCTGTCTGTCTGTCTGTCTCTGTCTGTGTGTCTGTCTGTCTGTCTGTGAGTCTGTCTGTCTGTCTGTGTCTGTCTGTCTGTCTTTGTCTGTCTGTCTGTCTGTCTGTGTCTGTCTGTCTGTCTTTGTCTGTCTGTCTGTCTGTCTGCGGTCTGTCTGTCTGTTCTGTGTCTGTGTCTGTGTCTGTGTGGTCTGTTCTGTCTGCCTGTCCTGTCTGTGGTCTGTCATGTCTGGTCTGTGAGTCTGTCTGTCTGTCTGTCTGTGTGTCTTTCTGTCTGTCGGTTGCTTCTGTTCTGGGGGGGTCTGTGAGTCGCTGTCTTGTCTGGTCCTTTCTGTCTGTCTGTCTGTCTGTCTGTCTGTGTCTGTCTGTCTGTCTTTGTCTGTCTGTCTGTCTGTCTGTCTGTCTGTCTGTCTGTCTGTCTGTGTGTCTGTCTGTGTCTGTCTGTCTGTGAGTCTGTCTGTCACCCTGGCACTGATGTGGTTCCTGTCAGTGTTGTTAAACCTTGTTTTAGTGACGGAGTACTGACGGAGTACTGACCCGCCTCGTGACACCACCAGCTTCACCTTCACTTTGTAGGACACGATGATGCCGAGGATCTCTTTATTGGCTCCTTCTCTTAACCTGCAGAGGACAGAAAGCTGAACATCAGAACGTCCCACGCTGCGATCCAGGCTGTGAAGGCATCACAGGAGGGGCTGGACTCACAGCGTGCTGGAGGCCAGGTT
>NC_041033.1:24100651-24143151 GCF_900634625.1 Parambassis ranga | reverse complement strand
CATGTTTTATCAGGTCATCACAGCTTGGAGCAGCTGGGCGGAGCTTCATGCTGCCAAATAATAATAAAATGTGTGTTCATTGTGTTCATTCATGTATCTGGTTTCTATATTTTCTTCTTCTTACGTGTGCTGTTGCTGCTGTAACACTGAACTTCCCCTGATCCGGTCCGGTCCGGTCCGATCTGGTCTGGTCTGGTCTGGTCTGGTCTGGTCTGATCTGGTCTGGTCCGATCTGATCTGATCTGATCTGATCTGATCTGGTCTGGTCTGGTCCGATCTGATCTGATCTGATCTGATCTGCTCTGCTCTGCTCTGGTCTGGTCTGGTCCGATCTGATCTGATCTGATCTGGTCTGGTCTGGTCTGCTCTGGTCCGATCTGGTCTGGTCTGGTCTGATCTGGTCCGATCTGATCTGCTCTGATCTGCTCTAGTCTGGTCTGGTCTGGTCTGGTCTGCTCTGATCTGATCTGATCTGATCTGCTCTGATCTGCTCTGGTCTGGTCTGATCTGGTCTGCTCTGATCTGGTCTGGTCTGGTCTGGTCTTTGAAGACCTGTGGGGTGGTCTCACTGACTGTACGATGGAGCACCAGCTCTTCCTGGTGGGAACCTTCCCTCTCTCCATAACTCTGCAGTATTGTTTCACTCGCTGTAATTTAACCCATGTCACGTGACTGCACTAGTGGCTCCTCCCCCTGACGCTCTGTGCCGTCTCTGATTCGCTGTCTCTGTACCGCGGCAAAAATAAGTCCCAGCTGGCGGAGGGATCCTTCGCCTTCTGTGTGGTGGCAGCTGAGCGTTTGGACCTCCGGTTCTCCTCGAACGGTACCTGTTGTGAACCTGTGGCTCAGCGGTAAGCATCATCTATGTTGGACCGGGCTCAGAGCTCTGCAGTGACAGCAGTTTGTTCAGTTTAACGGTTTAAACTTTTCTTTAAGCGGCGCTGCTTCCGCGAGCGGAACTCCCTTCGAAACACTTGCTTAATTTAAGCCTTAAATACTCGAAGCACCGACGCTGTGACCTTATCTTACACATTAAACTGTGAACTTTCACTCGGCAGCCTTGTTTGTTAAGCAGGAGTTTTCATTGATTGTGATTTGATGCGAAACACTAACCAGGAAGTCGATGTTACAATGAACCTGCGCAGTAAAATGGACGGTTTCTGACTGGAATGTTGCTAAACTGTGTTCAGATATTGAAATGTTGAATGTATTGAATTGAACCAATGATGATTGTGACTAGTGTTTACCGGTGAACTGATTATTTTTATTACTAATTGTGACTTCTGGCCCTGCAGGTCAGGTTTGTGGTTGAACCATCACTTGAACTTGTGCAGGCTGAACGGGTAGGATCATTTCATTTTCCCCTTGGATGTGAACCACTGGATAATTTGGACCAGTTTTATTTTTTCCCCTCGTTGCATTTTTTTGGACAATTAATTAAACAGGAAAAGATCCCGTGAAGTGAACTTTTGTTTTGTGTGTGGACTATATTAATGACATAACAAAGGTTGTTTTTTGGGGTTATTTCAAAACAAAGGTTTGAAAACTGTTGAACTGTCGGTTGACACAACTGTTTAATTTATTACTATTTATTTTGTTGCCATCATTCAATTTAATATGTCATTATCTTTTTTGCACCTAAATCCGTTGTTGTCTCTTCATTCAAGGCTCTTACAGCCTCTTTCTTCTGTATGCAGTTACATGCATTGCCATCATTGACAGTAAAAACTATGGACAGAGCTTCCGTGACGTCACCCGTTTGTTTCTGAAGAGCCGTTTTGAGGCTCGGTGGGAGGTTCCGGGACGTGATGACCGCCGCCATGTTGGCAGCGTCACGTCCGCCAAAACTCTCAAATATGGACAAAGAGGGGGAGCACGAGCGGGGTTTAGGGGGGCGGGCGATCGTGGGAGCAGGAAACTCACGCTGTGATACGTCAACTGTCTGTCACTCAAGCGGCAACGCCCATAATTAGGCGTAATTTTAAGTCCGAATACAATTGAAACGAGTGGGTTGTAAAAAAATTCACCCCCCCTACAACTGACACTAGAAGAGAACCTATCATCTGAGACCAGAGTGGTTTTTTGTACCAGGCCGTAAACATGTTAATTTTCTGCTGTGAAGTCGGCCATAACATGGGAGTCTATGGGAAATTACTCGCTTTTGGAGCCAGCCCCCAGCTGTTGCAGCGTGAATTACAAGTTTTGACACTTCCGCATGGGCTTCAAGTCTGAGCCCCGAAGGTTGCCGCTTGATTGCCATAGCCCCATTGACATTGGTACATAATGATAGAGGAGACTTTTTTTAACCAATAATCCAGTGAAATATCTGCTGCAGCTGTTATGGATTATTAATGGTGAATTTAAAAAAAAAAAAAATTTCTCAAAACTTCGGATTTTTGTGTCAATCCAACGTTCTATTTCTCCATAATCCTGCTGTATTTTTTTCATGAAACTCACTGTGGTGATAGAGGAGACCTCTTCAACAATAATCCAGTGAAATATCTGCTGCAGCTCTTATGGATTATTTATGGTGAATGTTTAAAAAATTAAAATTTCTCAAAAATTCGGATTTTAGTGCCACTTCAACCTTCCATCTCTCCATACTTCTGAATTGTATTTTCATGAAACTCACTGTGGTGATAGAGGAGACCTTCTTCAACAATAATCCAGTGAAATATCTACTGCAGCTTCAATGGATTATTTATGGTGAATTTTTAAAAAATTCAAATTCCTCAAAAATTCGGATTTTAGTGCCAATTCAACCTTCCATCTCTCCATAGTTCTGAAGTATTTTTTCATGAACCTCACTGTGGTGATAGAGGAGACCTTCTTCAACAATAATCCAGTAAAATATTTGCTGCAGCTTCAATGGATTATTTATGGTGAATTTTTAAAAAATTAAAATTTCTCAAAAATTCGGATTTTAGTGCCAATTCAACCTTCCATCTCTCCATAGTTCTGAAGTATTTTTTCATGAAACTCACTGTGCTGATAGAGGAGACCTTCTTCAACAATAATCCAGTGAAATATCTGCTGCAGCTCTTATGGATTATTTATGGTGAATTTTTAAATAATTAAAATTTCTCAAAAATTCGGATTTTAGTGCCAATTCAACCTTCCATCTCTCCATAGTTCTGAAGTATTTTTTCATGAACCTCACTGTGGTGATAGAGGAGACCTTCTTCAACAATAATCCAGTAAAATATCTGCTGCAGCTTCTATGGATTATTTATGGTGAATTTTTAAAAATTCAAATTCCTCAAAAATTCGGATTTTAGTGCCAATTCAACCTTCCATCTCTCCATAGTTCTGAAGTATTTTTTCATGAAACTCACTGTGGTGATAGAGGAGACCTTCTTCAACAATAATCCAGTGAAATATCTGCTGCAGCTCTTATGGATTATTTATGGTGAATTTTTAAAAAATTTAAATTTCTCAAAAATTCGGATTTTAGTGCCAATTCAACCTTCCATCTCTCCATAGTTCTGAAGTATTTTTTCATGAACCTCACTGTGGTGATAGAGGAGACCTTCTTCAACAATAATCCAGTAAAATATCTGCTGCAGCTTCAATGGATTAAGTTATGGTGAATTTTTAAAAAATTTAAATTTCTCAAAAATTCGGATTTTAGTGCCAATTCAACCTTCCATCTCTCCATAGTTCTGAAGTGTTTTTTCATGAAACTCACGGTGGTGATAGAGGAGAGCTTCTTCAACAATAATCCAGTGAAATATCTGCTGCAGCTCTTATGGATTATTTATGGTGAATTTTTAAAAAATTAAAATTTCTCAAAAATTCGGATTTTAGTGCCAATTCAACCTTCCATCTCTCCATAGTTCTGAAGTATTTTTTCATGAACCTCACTGTGGTGATAGAGGAGACCTTCTTCAACAATAATCCAGTAAAATATCTGCTGCAGCTTCAATGGATTAAGTTATGGTGAATTTTTAAAAAATTCAAATTCCTTAAAAATTCGGATTTTAGTGCCAATTCAACCTTCCATCTCTCCATAGTTCTGAAGTATTTTTTTCATGAAACTCACTGTGCTGATAGAGGAGACCTTCTTCAACAATAATCCAGTGAAATATCTGCTGCAGCTCTTATGGATTATTTATGGTGAATTTTTAAAAAATTTAAATTTCTCAAAAATTCGGATTTTAGTGCCAATTCAACCTTCCATCTCTCCATAGTTCTGAAGTATTTTTTTCATGAACCTCACTGTGGTGATAGAGGAGACCTTCTTCAACAATAATCCAGTAAAATATTTGCTGCAGCTTCAATGGATTATTTATGGTGAATTTTTAAAAAATTCAAATTCCTCAAAAATTCGGATTTTAGTGCCAATTCAACCTTCCATCTCTCCATAGTTCTGAAGTATTTTTTCATGAAACTCACGGTGGTGATAGAGGAGACCTTCTTCAACAATAATCCAGTGAAATATCTGCTGCAGCACTTATGGATTATTTATGGTGAATTTTTAAAAATTTAAATTTCTCAAAAATTCGGATTTTAGTGCCAATTCAACCTTCCATCTCTCCATAGTTCTGAAGTATTTTTTCATGAACCTCACTGTGGTGATAGAGGAGACCTTCTTCAACAATAATCCAGTAAAATATCTGCTGCAGCTTCAATGGATTAAGTTATGGTGAATTTTTAAAAAATTCAAATTCCTTAAAAATTCGGATTTTAGTGCCAATTCAACCTTCCATCTCTCCATAGTTCTGAAGTATTTTTTTCATGAAACTCACTGTGGTGATAGAGGAGACCTTCTTCAACAATAATCCAGTGAAATATCTGCTGCAGCTCTTATGGATTATTTATGGTGAATTTTTAAAAATTTAAATTTCTCAAAAATTCGGATTTTAGTGCCAATTCAACCTTCCATCTCTCCATAGTTCTGAAGTATTTTTTCATGAAACTCACTGTGGTGATAGAGGAGACCTTCTTCAACAATAATCCAGTGAAATATCTGCTGCAGCTCTTATGGATTATTTATGGTGAATTTTTAAAAAATTTAAATTTCTCAAAAATTCGGATTTTAGTGCCAATTCAACCTTCCATCTCTCCATAGTTCTGAACTATTTTTTCATGAACCTCACTGTGGTGATAGAGGAGACCTTCTTCAACAATAATCCAGTAAAATATCTGCTGCAGCTTCAATGGATTAAGTTATGGTGAATTTTTAAAAAATTCAAATTCCTTAAAAATTCGGATTTTAGTGCCAATTCAACCTTCCATCTCTCCATAGTTCTGAAGTATTTTTTTCATGAAACTCACTGTGGTGATAGAGGAGACCTTCTTCAACAATAATCCAGTGAAATATCTGCTGCAGCTCTTATGGATTATTTATGGTGAATTTTTAAAAAATTTAAATTTCTCAAAAATTCGGATTTTAGTGCCAATTCAACCTTCCATCTCTCCATAGTTCTGAAGTATTTTTTCATGAAACTCACGGTGGTGATAGAGGAGACCTTCTTCAACAATAATCCAGTGAAATATCTGCTGCAGCACTTATGGATTATTTATGGTGAATTTTTAAAAATTTAAATTTCTCAAAAATTCGGATTTTAGTGCCAATTCAACCTTCCATCTCTCCATAGTTCTGAAGTATTTTTTCATGAACCTCACTGTGGTGATAGAGGAGACCTTCTTCAACAATAATCCAGTAAAATATCTGCTGCAGCTTCAATGGATTAAGTTATGGTGAATTTTTAAAAAATTCAAATTCCTTAAAAATTCGGATTTTAGTGCCAATTCAACCTTCCATCTCTCCATAGTTCTGAAGTATTTTTTCATGAAACTCACTGTGGTGATAGAGGAGACCTTCTTCAACAATAATCCAGTGAAATATCTGCTGCAGCTCTTATGGATTATTTATGGTGAATTTTTAAAAAATTTAAATTTCTCAAAAATTCGGATTTTAGTGCCAATTCAACCTTCCATCTCTCCATAGTTCTGAAGTATTTTTTTCATGAACCTCACTGTGGTGATAGAGGAGACCTTCTTCAACAATCCATTAAAATATCTGCTGCAGCTTCAATGGATTAAGTTATGGTGAATTTTTAAAAAATTTAAATTTCTCAAAAATTCGGATTTTAGTGCCAATTCAACCTTCCATCTCTCCATAGTTCTGAAGTATTTTTTCATGAACCTCACTGTGGTGATAGAGGAGACCTTCTTCAACAATAATCCAGTAAAATATCTGCTGCAGCTTCAATGGATTAAGTTATGGTGAATTTTTAAAAAATTCAAATTCCTTAAAAATTCGGATTTTAGTGCCAATTCAACCTTCCATCTCTCCATAGTTCTGAAGTATTTTTTTCATGAAACTCACTGTGGTGATAGAGGAGACCTTCTTCAACAATAATCCAGTGAAATATCTGCTGCAGCTCTTATGGATTATTTATGGTGAATTTTTAAAAATTTAAAATTCTCAAAAATTCGGATTTTAGTGCCAATTCAACCTTCCATCTCTCCATAGTTCTGAAGTATTTTTTTCATGAAACTCACTGTGGTGATAGAGGAGACCTTCTTCAACAATAATCCAGTGAAATATCTGCTGCAGCACTTATGGATTATTTATGGTGAATTTTTAAAAATTTAAAATTTCTCAAAAATTCGGATTTTAGTGCCAATTCAACCTTCCATCTCTCCATAGTTCTGAAGTATTTTTTCATGAAACTCACGGTGGTGATAGAGGAGACCTTCTTCAACAATAATCCAGTGAAATATCTGCTGCAGCTCTTATGGATTATTTATGGTGAATTTTTAAAAAATTTAAATTTCTCAAAAATTCGGATTTTAGTGCCAATTCAACCTTCCATCTCTCCATAGTTCTGAAGTATTTTTTTCATGAACCTCACTGTGGTGATAGAGGAGACCTTCTTCAACAATAATCCAGTAAAATATCTGCTGCAGCTTCAATGGATTAAGTTATGGTGAATTTTTAAAAAATTCAAATTCCTTAAAAATTCGGATTTTAGTGCCAATTCAACCTTCCATCTCTCCATAGTTCTGAAGTATTTTTTTCATGAAACTCACTGTGGTGATAGAGGAGACCTTCTTCAACAATAATCCAGTGAAATATCTGCTGCAGCTCTTATGGATTATTTATGGTGAATTTTTAAAAAATTTAAATTTCTCAAAAATTCGGATTTTAGTGCCAATTCAACCTTCCATCTCTCCATAGTTCTGAAGTATTTTTTCATGAACCTCACTGTGGTGATAGAGGAGACCTTCTTCAACAATAATCCAGTAAAATATCTGCTGCAGCTTCAATGGATTAAGTTATGGTGAATTTTTAAAAAATTCAAATTCCTTAAAAATTCGGATTTTAGTGCCAATTCAACCTTCCATCTCTCCATAGTTCTGAAGTATTTTTTTCATGAAACTCACTGTGGTGATAGAGGAGACCTTCTTCAACAATAATCCAGTGAAATATCTGCTGCAGCACTTATGGATTATTTATGGTGAATTTTTAAAAATTTAAAATTTCTCAAAAATTCGGATTTTAGTGCCAATTCAACCTTCCATCTCTCCATAGTTCTGAAGTATTTTTTCATGAAACTCACTGTGGTGATAGAGGAGACCTTCTTCAACAATAATCCAGTGAAATATCTGCTGCAGCTTCAATGGATTATTTATGGTGAATTTTTAAAAAATTTAAATTTCTCAAAAATTCGGATTTTAGTGCCAATTCAACCTTCCATCTCTCCATAGTTCTGAAGTATTTTTTCATGAACCTCACTGTGGTGATAGAGGAGACCTTCTTCAACAATAATCCAGTAAAATATCTGCTGCAGCTTCAATGGATTAAGTTATGGTGAATTTTTAAAAATTCAAATTCCTCAAAAATTCGGATTTTAGTGCCAATTCAACCTTCCATCTCTCCATAGTTCTGAAGTATTTTTTCATGAAACTCACGGTGGTGATAGAGGAGACCTTCTTCAACAATAATCCAGTGAAATATCTGCTGCAGCTCTTATGGATTATTTATGGTGAATTTTTAAAAATTTAAAATTTCTCAAAAATTCGGATTTTAGTGCCAATTCAACCTTCCATCTCTCCATAGTTCTGAAGTATTTTTTCATGAACCTCACTGTGGTGATAGAGGAGACCTTCTTCAACAATAATCCAGTAAAATATCTGCTGCAGCTTCAATGGATTAAGTTATGGTGAATTTTTAAAAAATTCAAATTCCTTAAAAATTCGGATTTTAGTGCCAATTCAACCTTCCATCTCTCCATAGTTCTGAAGTATTTTTTTCATGAAACTCACTGTGGTGATAGAGGAGACCTTCTTCAACAATAATCCAGTGAAATATCTGCTGCAGCTCTTATGGATTATTTATGGTGAATTTTTAAAAAATTTAAATTTCTCAAAAATTCGGATTTTAGTGCCAATTCAACCTTCCATCTCTCCATAGTTCTGAAGTATTTTTTCATGAACCTCACTGTGGTGATAGAGGAGACCTTCTTCAACAATAATCCAGTAAAATATCTGCTGCAGCTTCAATGGATTAAGTTATGGTGAATTTTTAAAAAATTCAAATTCCTCAAAAATTCGGATTTTAGTGCCAATTCAACCTTCCATCTCTCCATAGTTCTGAAGTATTTTTTCATGAACCTCACTGTGGTGATAGAGGAGACCTTCTTCAACAATAATCCAGTGAAATATCTGCTGCAGCTCTTATGGATTATTTATGGTGAATTTTTAAAAAATTCAAATTTCCTCAAAAATTCGGATTTTAGTGCCAATTCAACCTTCCATCTCTCCATAGTTCTGAAGTATTTTTTTCATGAAACTCACTGTGGTGATAGAGGAGACCTTCTTCAACAATAATCCAGTGAAATATCTGCTGCAGCTCTTATGGATTATTTATGGTGAATTTTTAAAAATTTAAATTTCTCAAAAATTCGGATTTTAGTGCCAATTCAACCTTCCATCTCTCCATAGTTCTGAAGTATTTTTTTCATGAACCTCACTGTGGTGATAGAGGAGACCTTCTTCAACAATAATCCAGTAAATATCTGCTGCAGCTTCAATGGATTATTTATGGTGAATTTTTAAAAAATTAAATTTCTCAAAAATTCGGATTTTAGTGCCAATTCAACCTTCCATCTCTCCATAGTTCTGAAGTATTTTTTTCATGAAACTCACTGTGGTGATAGAGGAGACCTTCTTCAACAATAATCCAGTGAAATATCTGCTGCAGCTCTTATGGATTATTTATGGTGAATTTTTAAAAATTTAAATTTCTCAAAAATTCGGATTTTAGTGCCAATTCAACCTTCCATCTCTCCATAGTTCTGAAGTATTTTTTTCATGAAACTCACTGTGGTGATAGAGGAGACCTTCTTCAACAATAATCCAGTGAAATATCTGCTGCAGCTTCAATGGATTAAGTTATGGTGAATTTTTAAAAAATTCAAATTCCTTAAAAATTCGGATTTTAGTGCCAATTCAACCTTCCATCTCTCCATAGTTCTGAAGTATTTTTTTCATGAAACTCACTGTGGTGATAGAGGAGACCTTCTTCAACAATAATCCAGTGAAATATCTGCTGCAGCTCTTATGGATTATTTATGGTGAATTTTTAAAAAATTTAAATTTCTCAAAAATTCGGATTTTAGTGCCAATTCAACCTTCCATCTCTCCATAGTTCTGAAGTATTTTTTTCATGAACCTCACTGTGGTGATAGAGGAGACCTTCTTCAACAATAATCCAGTAAAATATCTGCTGCAGCTTCAATGGATTAAGTTATGGTGAATTTTTAAAAAATTCAAATTCCTTAAAAATTCGGATTTTAGTGCCAATTCAACCTTCCATCTCTCCATAGTTCTGAAGTATTTTTTTCATGAAACTCACTGTGGTGATAGAGGAGACCTTCTTCAACAATAATCCAGTGAAATATCTGCTGCAGCCTTATGGATTATTTATGGTGAATTTTTAAAAAATTAAAATTTCTCAAAAATTCGGATTTTAGTGCCAATTCAACCTTCCATCTCTCCATAGTTCTGAAGTATTTTTTCATGAACCTCACTGTGGTGATAGAGGAGACCTTCTTCAACAATAATCCAGTGAAATATCTGCTGCAGCTTCTAATGGATTAAGTTATGGTGAATTTTTAAAAAATTTAAATTTCTCAAAAATTCGGATTTTAGTGCCAATTCAACCTTCCATCTCTCCATAGTTCTGAAGTATTTTTTCATGAACCTCACTGTGGTGATAGAGGAGACCTTCTTCAACAATAATCCAGTGAAATATCTGCTGCAGCCTTCAATGGATTAATTTATGGTGAATTTTTAAAAAATTTAAATTCCTCAAAAATTCGGATTTTAGTGCCAATTCAACCTTCCATCTCTCCATAGTTCTGAAGTATTTTTTCATGAAACTCACTGTGGTGATAGAGGAGACCTTCTTCAACAATAATCCAGTGAAATATCTGCTGCAGCACTTATGGATTATTTATGGTGAATTTTTAAAAAATTTAAAATTTCTCAAAAATTCGGATTTTAGTGCCAATTCAACCTTCCATCTCTCCATAGTTCTGAAGTATTTTTTCATGAACCTCACTGTGGTGATAGAGGAGACCTTCTTCAACAATAATCCAGTAAAATATCTGCTGCAGCTTCAATGGATTAAGTTATGGTGAATTTTTAAAAAATTCAAATTCCTTAAAAATTCGGATTTTAGTGCCAATTCAACCTTCCATCTCTCCATAGTTCTGAAGTATTTTTTTCATGAAACTCACTGTGGTGATAGAGGAGACCTTCTTCAACAATAATCCAGTGAAATATCTGCTGCAGCTCTTATGGATTATTTATGGTGAATTTTTAAAAATTTAAATTTCTCAAAAATTCGGATTTTAGTGCCAATTCAACCTTCCATCTCTCCATAGTTCTGAAGTATTTTTTCATGAAACTCACGGTGGTGATAGAGGAGACCTTCTTCAACAATAATCCAGTAAAATATTTGCTGCAGCTTCAATGGATTATTTATGGTGAATTTTTAAAAAATTCAAATTCCTTAAAAATTCGGATTTTAGTGCCAATTCAACCTTCCATCTCTCCATAGTTCTGAAGTATTTTTTTCATGAAACTCACTGTGGTGATAGAGGAGACCTTCTTCAACAATAATCCAGTGAAATATCTGCTGCAGCTCTTATGGATTATTTATGGTGAATTTTTAAAAATTTAAATTTCTCAAAAATTCGGATTTTAGTGCCAATTCAACCTTCCATCTCTCCATAGTTCTGAAGTATTTTTTCATGAACCTCACTGTGGTGATAGAGGAGACCTTCTTCAACAATAATCCAGTAAAATATCTGCTGCAGCTTCAATGGATTATTTATGGTGAATTTTTAAAAATTTAAAATTTCTCAAAAATTCGGATTTTAGTGCCAATTCAACCTTCCATCTCTCCATAGTTCTGAAGTATTTTTTCATGAACCTCACTGTGGTGATAGAGGAGACCTTCTTCAACAATAATCCAGTAAAATATCTGCTGCAGCTTCAATGGATTATTTATGGTGAATTTTTAAAAAATTCAAATTCCTCAAAAATTCGGATTTTAGTGCCAATTCAACCTTCCATCTCTCCATAGTTCTGAAGTATTTTTTCATGAACCTCACTGTGGTGATAGAGGAGACCTTCTTCAACAATAATCCAGTGAAATATCTGCTGCAGCACTTATGGATTATTTATGGTGAATTTTTAAAAATTAAAATTTCTCAAAAATTCGGATTTTAGTGCCAATTCAACCTTCCATCTCTCCATAGTTCTGAAGTATTTTTTTCATGAAACTCACTGTGGTGATAGAGGAGACCTTCTTCAACAATAATCCAGTGAAATATCTGCTGCAGCACTTATGGATTATTTATGGTGAATTTTTAAAAAATTCAAATTCCTTAAAAATTCGGATTTTAGTGCCAATTCAACCTTCCATCTCTCCATAGTTCTGAAGTATTTTTTTCATGAAACTCACTGTGGTGATAGAGGAGACCTTCTTCAACAATAATCCAGTGAAATATCTGCTGCAGCTCTTATGGATTATTTATGGTGAATTTCTCAAAAATTCGGATTTTAGTGCCAATTCAACCTTCCATCTCTCCATAGTTCTGAAGTATTTTTTCATGAACCTCACTGTGGTGATAGAGGAGACCTTCTTCAACAATAATCCAGTAAAATATCTGCTGCAGCACTTATGGATTATTTATGGTGAATTTTTAAAAAATTTAAATTTCTCAAAAATTCGGATTTTAGTGCCAATTCAACCTTCCATCTCTCCATAGTTCTGAAGTATTTTTTCATGAACCTCACTGTGGTGATAGAGGAGACCTTCTTCAACAATAATCCAGTAAAATATCTGCTGCAGCTTCAATGGATTAAGTTATGGTGAATTTTTAAAAAATTCAAATTCCTTAAAAATTCGGATTTTAGTGCCAATTCAACCTTCCATCTCTCCATAGTTCTGAAGTATTTTTTTCATGAACCTCACTGTGGTGATAGAGGAGACCTTCTTCAACAATAATCCAGTGAAATATCTGCTGCAGCACTTATGGATTATTTATGGTGAATTTTTAAAAATTTAAAATTTCTCAAAAATTCGGATTTTAGTGCCAATTCAACCTTCCATCTCTCCATAGTTCTGAAGTATTTTTTCATGAACCTCACTGTGGTGATAGAGGAGACCTTCTTCAACAATAATCCAGTGAAATATCTGCTGCAGCTTCAATGGATTAGTTATGGTGAATTTTTAAAAATTCAAATTCCTTCAAAAATTCGGATTTTAGTGCCAATTCAACCTTCCATCTCTCCATAGTTCTGAAGTATTTTTTCATGAAACTCACTGTGGTGATAGAGGAGAGCTTCTTCAACAATAATCCAGTGAAATATCTGCTGCAGCTCTTATGGATTATTTATGGTGAATTTCTCAAAAATTCGGATTTTAGTGCCAATTCAACCTTCCATCTCTCCATAGTTCTGAAGTATTTTTTTCATGAAACTCACTGTGGTGATAGAGGAGACCTTCTTCAACAATAATCCAGTAAAATATTTGCTGCAGCTTCAATGGATTATTTATGGTGAATTTTTACAAAATTCAAATTCCTCAAAAATTCGGATTTTAGTGCCAATTCAACCTTCCATCTCTCCATAGTTCTGAAGTATTTTTTTCATGAAACTCACTGTGGTGATAGAGGAGACCTTCTTCAACAATAATCCAGTGAAATATCTGCTGCAGCTCTTATGGATTATTTATGGTGAATTTTTAAATAATTAAAATTTCTCAAAAATTCGGATTTTAGTGCCAATTCAACCTTCCATCTCTCCATAGTTCTGAAGTATTTTTTCATGAACCTCACTGTGGTGATAGAGGAGACCTTCTTCAACAATAATCCAGTAAAATATCTGCTGCAGCTTCAATGGATTATTTATGGTGAATTTTTAAAAAATTCAAATTCCTCAAAAATTCGGATTTTAGTGCCAATTCAACCTTCCATCTCTCCATAGTTCTGAAGTATTTTTTTCATGAACCTCACTGTGGTGATAGAGGAGACCTTCTTCAACAATAATCCAGTAAAATATCTGCTGCAGCTTCAATGGATTAAGTTATGGTGAATTTTTAAAAATTTAAATTTCTCAAAAATTCGGATTTTAGTGCCAATTCAACCTTCCATCTCTCCATAGTTCTGAAGTATTTTTTTCATGAAACTCACTGTGGTGATAGAGGAGACCTTCTTCAACAATAATCCAGTGAAATATCTGCTGCAGCACTTATGGATTATTTATGGTGAATTTTTAAAAATTTAAATTTCTCAAAAATTCGGATTTTAGTGCCAATTCAACCTTCCATCTCTCCATAGTTCTGAAGTATTTTTTTCATGAACCTCACTGTGGTGATAGAGGAGACCTTCTTCAACAATAATCCAGTGAAATATCTGCTGCAGCACTTATGGATTATTTATGGTGAATTTTTAAAAATTTAAAATTTCTCAAAAATTCGGATTTTAGTGCCAATTCAACCTTCCATCTCTCCATAGTTCTGAAGTATTTTTTTCATGAAACTCACTGTGCTGATAGAGGAGACCTTCTTCAACAATAATCCAGTGAAATATCTGCTGCAGCTCTTATGGATTATTTATGGTGAATTTTTAAAAAATTTAAATTTCTCAAAAATTCGGATTTTAGTGCCAATTCAACCTTCCATCTCTCCATAGTTCTGAAGTATTTTTTCATGAACCTCACTGTGGTGATAGAGGAGACCTTCTTCAACAATAATCCAGTAAAATATCTGCTTCAGCTTCAATGGATTAAGTTATGGTGAATTTTTAAAAAATTTAAATTTCTCAAAAATTCGGATTTTAGTGCCAATTCAACCTTCCATCTCTCCATAGTTCTGAAGTATTTTTTCATGAAACTCACTGTGGTGATAGAGGAGACCTTCTTCAACAATAATCCAGTGAAATATCTGCTGCAGCTCTTATGGATTATTTATGGTGAATTTTTAAAAATTTAAAATTTCTCAAACATTTGGATTTTAGTGCCAATTCAACCTTCCATCTCTCCATAGTTCTGAAGTATTTTTTTCATGAAACTCACGGTGGTGATAGAGGAGACCTTCTTCAACAATAATCCAGTAAAATATTTGCTGCAGCTTCAATGGATTATTTATGGTGAATTTTTAAAAAATTAAAATTTCTCAAAAATTCGGATTTTAGTGCCAATTCAACCTTCCATCTCTCCATAGTTCTGAAGTATTTTTTCAAACTCACTGTGGTGATAGAGGAGAGCTTCTTCAACAATAATCCAGTGAAATATCTGCTGCAGCTCTTACGGATTATTTATGGTGAATTTTTAAAAAAATTCAAATTTCTCAAAAATTTGGATTTTAGTGCCAATTCAACCTTCCATGTCTCCATAGTTCTGGAGTATTATTTCATGAAACTCACTGTGGTGATAGAGGAGGCCTTCTTCAACATAATCTAGTGAAATATCTTCTGCAACTTTGAAAAAATGTTATATATTGAATTTTTAAAAATGTTTTTTTCTCAGATTTCAGTTAATTTTAGTAAAGGTTTCCTTTAAATTTCTCCATAACTCTGCAGTAGATTTTAATGAAACTCACTCTGGCGATAGAGGAGGCCTTCCTTAACATTAATTTAGTGAAATATTTTCTGCAAACTCTGTAAATGTTTAACATGAACCTTCAGATGATTCCTGTCATTGCAGGTCGCTGAAGTCCAGGGACCAGGACAGCAGCAGATGCTGGACTTCATGAGGCTGAAGGTTTGGTTTCCGGTGGCTTTGACTCAGCCTGCTGTCGGTCGTCCTGCTGATTGTTGACTCTTGTAGATGTTTTCAGTGTAATTCGTGTCCATATGATGCTGTTACATGTTTAATGCAGACCTGCTGGTAAAACACAAAGGAGGAAACACACACACAGGTTTGATGATCTTTATTAACTCTTTGACATCACGACGTGTGTGTTAGTGTCACTATGGTAACAAACGAACTCTTCATCTGCTTGTTTCTAGATCATTCCATGTAGAAGTTTAATACATACTCAGACGGTCCAGGTGGAGGCATCCCTCCAGAACTGGCTGCTTCCAGCTCATTATCAACACTGAAGGCAACAAACATCTTCAGAAGGTTGGAGCATCTGGATGTTCCTCTGCTCCTCCATCAGCTCCATCAGTTCTAACTGTTTGGTGGGAAACATGGTTTATATGTGGTGGAGGAGCTCAGTGGCTCAGCACAGGAGAGCCACCTCCACAGGACAGGACTCAGCGGTTCACCTCCACCTCAGAGACAAAGGACACTCCTTTGAGGACAACAATGTCCACATCTTGGACAGAGAGGACAGATGGTCTGAATGACGCTGCTGTAAGACACTGAAACACTGCAGACCCGTGATGCCTCCCTCTGCTGCCCCGACCCTGCTGGATGTTGGAGGGTGGAGCCACCACCACCTGCAGCTCTGTGACTCTGACGGTGCCTGCAGGTCAGCTGTAGGTCAGTTCGGGGCAGCAGCTGCTTCCTGTTTGCTCATTAATGAGCGAGTGTGAAGGCCTGCAGCTCCTCATCATCACTTCATATTTTGAACACTTCAACAGTTGTCAGGACAGAAGACGCCTCGGAGCAGGAAGGAGACGTCTGAAGGACGCTCAGTGTGTTACTCAGTGTACACGGATACTAAGAACACAGACTGAGACAAGCAGCTGCACTCAGACCGTCCAACATCACCATCATGTGTCTACAACCAGGACAGCCAACAGAGGAGGTCTGTCCACCAGGGGGCGCTGACACGTTCAGTTCTGTCAGGAACATGAGGGGGGCCAAGGTCAGAAATAAATAATGTATGTTTATTTTAACCAGGAGGGGACACGGGTCTGAATCAGCTGGTTTGTCTCTGAAGACAGAAGATGAGTGAAGGGACATCATGTGACACAGACAGGTCAGCAGCTGTCAGACCTTCATTAACAAAAATGATCATGTGACTCAGAATGAACACTCTGACAGGTCACAGCTCACTGATCTGACTGGTGAGCTGCAGGTGGAGCTGCAGGTGAAGCAGGTGAGCTGCAGGTGAAGCAGGTGAGCTGCAGGTGGAGCTGCAGGTGAAGCAGGTGAGCTGCAGGTGGAGCAGGTGAGCTGCAGGTGGAGCTGACAGCAGCTCTGAGCTGTGTTTCATTTCAGACCTATAAGTCTTAAAAAAGTCTGGCTGCAGATTTTTCTGTAAAATGTTTAAATATCCAGAATGTAAGAACTCGTCGCTCTCTCACAGATCGTCACAGATCGCCGCTCTCTCACAGATCGTCGCTCCCTCACAGATCGCCGCTCTCTCACAGATCGCCGCTCCCTCACAGATCGTCACAGATCGCCGCTCCCTCACAGATCGTCACAGATCGCCGCTCCCTCACAGATCGCCGCTCTCTCACAGATCGTCGCTCCCTCACAGATCGCCGCTCTCTCACAGATCGTCACAGATCGCCGCTCCCTCACAGATCGCCGCTCTCTCACAGATCGCCGCTCCCTCACAGATCGCCGCTCTCTCACAGATCGTCGCTCCCTCACAGATCGCCGCTCTCTCACAGATCGTCACAGATCGCCGCTCCCTCACGTTGTCTTTGGTGACTTCATAATAAAAAGTTTCCCTTTTTGAGCTTAAAACTATCAGTGTCCTCTTTGACAGCTCTCACTGTGTTAGGGTGTTTCCATGACGACAGGACCTTCTCCCCCTCCTAGACTGGATCAGAGGTCACTCCAGAGAACGGCCCGCCGACTTTTGTCCACGCTGACGACATATTCGCCGGACAGAGACCAGGACAGGGCGCTGATGGACGAGCTGAGGAGGACACATGTTATGATGTTTATGTTACACACTGATAATGATCAATAATAATAATAATCAATAATAATGTTCTGACGGCAGCAATTTGTACGTATTTTCTGTTAACAACCTGCAGGCATTCAAAGAGGACTGATCTGATTGGCTGGTTGTTACCTGTGTCTGTCAGGTAGGCGGGTCTCCAGGCTGTCGGTGGAGACGTTCCAGATGTAAACAGCGCCATCTGCTGATCCGGCCGCCAGGTAGCAGCCATCTGGACTGAAGACAGAGAAGGACTCATTAACAGCTGTGACAGGCGGGTCAGACCTGACCACCCAGACCTGACCATCCAGACCTGACCACCCAGACCTGACCACCCAGACCTGACCACCCAGACCATCCAGACCTGACCATCCACACCTGGGTATCCAGACCTGACCACCCAGTCCTGAACACTCAGACCTGACCACCCAGACCTGACCATCCAGACCTGACCACCACCCAGACCTGACCACCACCCAGACCTGACCACCACCCACCACCCAGACCTGACCACCACCCAGACCTGACCACCACCCAGACCTGACCACCACCCAGACCTGACCACCACCCAGACCTGACCACCACCCAGACCTGAATCAGACCATGAAGGGGCCAAGCTCAGAGCTTTAATAATCAGAGTTTAGGGTCTGTGTGGGAGCAGCAGGAGGCCGACTGTCTGTGCAGACACATTTATATGATGACTGCTGGAGCATCCCGGCCCACTGTTGTCATGGAAACTGCAGAAAATGAAGACTCTCATCCTCTCTCTCTATTTATATCTGCCTCTCTCGCTCAGCGTTTTCATCTGATTTGTGTAATTTGATAATAAACACTCATGGTCTCTGTTTCACTCCTGATTATAAATGAACAGATTAGAGAAGCATCCCAATAAACCAATCATCATCAATGCTACGGTCAGACTCACCTGATCACAGCTTTGGTGCTGTCGCTGCCACATTTAAACCCGTCGGCTCTGAAACACAGACCACCCGTCAGTCTGACAGCCTCAGTAACCAATAAGAAACCTCGTCTGTCTCACCTGAAGCACACGCGGTCGTTGCTCCACCTGCGCAGGTCCACCAGCTGGAGGCAGTCGTCCCGGCAACAGCTGAGCAGCTGGCGGTGGTCGGGGCTGAGGTCCAGTGATGTGACCCTACCCTGAGCGGGAAGCTCCTGGACACAGCTCGCCGCCCTCCACGACACAAAGCTTTAAATTAACTTTATTCACACCTCAGACACAACGTTCAGCCTGCTGTGGACCGCCAGCCACACAAAGATGGCGGCTAACATCATGGACACAAAACTTGATTTACAGCTACACACAGCTGACATCATCAGTCGCACAAGCTTTAGATGTATAATGACCGATCAGAGAATGTGGAATTGATGATGTCACTAATTACTACTGCAATTAATTCTGACCAATCACAGTACAGTGACTGGACAGAGAGCTGCGGCTGTGATTGGAGCACAGAGCTGTCAATCATCTGCTGGCTCTGACTCTGGGGAGGAAGGGGAGGGGTAAGGGGTTGCCCTGTGGGATGAGCTGTTGCTGGGTAACAGGGAGACGGGGAGTCAGGAGTCACCGTGGAAACAGCGGGGGATGTCAGCCATCACTCAGCAGAGCGACGACACTGCTGTGACTCCACCCGACACCAACGGGTGACGTGTGAGGAGGTGAGCGGATGAGGGGACGAATGCACGGCAGAGACCCACCTGGTGTCCCACACCCGGAGCTTGCAGTCATAGTGTCCGCTGATGATGCAGTTCTCGGAGCACACCAGGTCGCTGCAGTACGACGCCACATCCACTAACTGCACACCTGCAGGGACAAAGTGTGAATACACACCCTCCATCAGCCAATCAGCAGTGAGTGTGGACTCACAGGCAGCTCTGTGGGCGTCCCACAGCCTGATGGTTCGGTCTGCGCCTCCTGTCACCACCTGATGGATGGAGCTGCTGAACTTCGCCGCCGTCACCTTCCTGCTGTGACCGGTCAGAGTCACCTGACACACACAGACCGTTCAATCAATCACTGATTATTAGCACATCAGCCCCGCCCTTCTCTCAGCTTTGTTACCTTGGGGACAGAGTCGTCCAGCTGCCACAGCATGGCGGACTTATCGTAGGACGCAGCGAGGACCCGCCGACCCTGCAGACACACACAGCAGCTCCTTCAGCCGAGCAGCCGCGCAGGTGAGCTGCAGCGCGGCTGTGCGGTACTCACTGTGGGGTCAAACTCGATGCTGGTGATTCCGCTCGTGCTGCCGTCCAGCGACGCTCTGTGAGCCAGCGAGCCTGATGACATCATCAGTGAGGTCACAACACTCAGCAGTTAATCAGACCCTGCTGCTCTAAGGACCGGTTCAGGAAGTCACTCCCACCGTCCGCCATCAGACTCTGTGACTGCTCAGAGCAGCTCATCCATCATCATCCAGAGGCTCACACACACACAGCAGACACACACACACACACATGGCCTGTGTGTGTGTGTGTGTGTCCTGTATATTGTGTATTTGATGTTCTTTGATGATGTAAGCTGCAGGAACACCTCATCATCTCATCGGTCCGATGGGCTTACCTGCTCGGAGCTCCCACAGCTTGATGACACGGTCCGTCCCACCTGTCGCCAAAATGTTCGAACTGCTGCTGAACCTCACGGCGTTGATGCCCTGCTCATGGGCCTCCTGAGGGCGAGCAAGAGAGAGAGGGGCATGGTGGGTAAAAAGGTGAGGACAGAAACACTTTGTGACACTGAAACACTGTGTGTGTGTGTACAGGTGTGTGTGTGTGTGTGTATTACCAGTACTTGCAGTGCTCTGGTGGGGACTCGGGCTGACAGACAGATTCCTACAGGATGAACCTGATCCTCCTCCCGACGGTGGACTGAGTGGCCCCGCCTCCTCCTGATGACATCACACACAGTTTCAGCTTAGCGCCCAACAAACATGGTGGACATTACCCAGCAGCAGACACTTACCCGAACAGCTCTCTAAAGGAGGTTAGGATCCTCGGTGAGGTCGCCGACGCCGACCTGGTGGACAGAGATCAAACTGCAGCTTTCAAGAGGTCTGAGTGACCTCACGTGGACCCACGTGGACCTCACATGGACCTCACGTGGATCTCATGTGGACCTCATGTGAATCTCACGTGGACCTCATGTGGACCTCACGTGGACCTCACGTGGATCTCATGTGGACCTCATGTGAATCTCACGTGGATCTCATGTGAATCTCACGTGGACCTCACGTGGATCTCATGTGAATCTCATGTGGACCTCACGTGGACCTCATGTGAATCTCACGTGGACCTCACGTGGACCTCACATGGACCTCATGTGGATCTCATGTGGACCTCATGTGAATCTCACGTGGATCTCATGTGGACCTCATGTGAATCTCACGTGAATCTCACGTGGATCTCACGTGGACCTCATGTGAATCTCACGTGGACCTCATGTGAATCTCACGTGGACCTCATGTGGACCTCACGTGGATCTCATGTGGACCTCATGTGAATCTCATGTGGACCTCATGTGGACCTCATGTGAATCTCATGTGGACCTCACGTGGACCTCATGTGGACCTCCTGTCCACTAACCCACACTTTCACATAACACTCACTTTGAAATATGATCAGCAACAGTTTATTTTCTTTAACAGGATCCAAATCAGCCGGCGCTGTGACGCACCTGAACAGACGTGTGGGTGTCCGCGCTGCGGCCTCGTCTTGATGCTCCGCCTTAGGAGACGTGGACCTGGAGGTCGGCGCGCTGGACGAACTGAAACATGAACAGATTTTATTCTGACAGAGGCAGGAAGTGAGAAAATAAAAGCACGAGCCTGAGCCTCGGTTTCAGATTCATGGAGGCTGTGACATCATCCGATGACGCCGTTTTTAGCCTTCCTCTGCTCATGACGCTGACACGTGTGATGTGATGTGTTCAGGTGGTGTCTCACCTCTCTACGGTGACCTTTGACCTGGCAGCTGACTGCAGCTGCTTCTGCAGGTTGGCCTCCCGCGCCCTGACGGAGACAGAAACATGTGGTGAGGATCACAGACCGGCTCCTCTCAGGCCGCCGTCTGAGGTGCGTTCAGGTACCTGGACCGGCGCTCGTTGCGGCTGTTCATGCGGGCGGCGGCCTGCTGTTTCAGGTGGATCATGTCCTCCAGCAGTTGTCCCTCACGGACCTTCTCCTCCCGCAGTCTGGTCTCCGCCTCTCTCTGTAGCTCCAGCAGGGCGTCATACTCCGTCTTCAACACCGCATTCTGCTGCTGCATCCGCTCCACCCGCTGCTGCAGCTCCTGGCGCGCGCCAAACGCACCCGCCAGCCGGAGCTTCTCCTCCTGCAGCCTGCCGATGGAGAGGAAGAGGAGTTTGAAGGTCTCCACCCGATGGAGCTGAGACCAACATGTCAACATTCTGAGAGCTGAGCCATAAAAACTAAAGTTCCTTCATCTCTCAGGCTGGTGTTTTTCAGCTGAGCAGCGCCCCCTGCTGGTCCTAATGGAGGAGTGTGAGTAAGGCGGACTGGAGGTCTAAAGTTTGACTCAGAGGAACCGGTTCTGACAGGTTCAGGAGTTCCTCACCTGGCATGCTGCTCCTCCAGGACACATTCTTTGATTTTAATCTGCTGCTGCAGCTCCACCACCTGATAGGCCAGCTGAAACACACACAGAGACACACAGAGACACACAGAGAGACACACAGAGACACACAGAGAGACACACAGAGAGACACAGAGACACACAGAGAGACACACAGAGACACACAGAGAGACACACAGAGAGACACACAGAGAGACACACAGAGACACACACAGAGACACACAGAGAGACACACACAGAGACACACAGAGAGACACACAGAGACACACAGAGAGACACACAGAGAGACACACAGAGACACACAGAGACACACAGAGAGACACACAGAGACACACAGAGAGACACACAGAGAGACACAGAGAGACACACAGAGAGACACACAGAGAGACACACAACAGAGACAACAGAGAGACACACAGAGACACACAGAGACACACAGAGAGACACACAGAGACACACAGAGACACACAGAGAGACACACAGAGACACACACAGAGACACACAGAGAGACACACAGACACACACAGAGACACACACAGAGACACAGAGAGACACACAGAGAACACACAGAGAGACACACAGAGACACACAGAGACACACACAGAGACACACAGAGACACACAGAGAGACACACACAGAGACACACAGAGACACACAGAGACACACAGAGAGACACACAGAGACACACAGAGAGACACACACAGAGACACACAGAGACACACAGAGAGACACAGAGAGACACACAGAGACACACAGAGACACACAGAGAGACACACAGAGACACACAGAGAGACACACAGAGACACACAGAGACACACAGAGACACACACAGAGACACACAGAGAGACACACAGACACACACAGAGACACACACACAGAGACACACAGAGAGACACAGAGACACACACACAGAGACACACAGAGACACACACACAGAGACACACAGAGACACAGAGAGACACACAGAGAGACACAGAGAGACACACACAGAGACACACAGACACACAGAGACACACAGAGAGACACACAGACAGACACACACACACAGAGACACACAGAGAGACACACAGAGAGACACACAGAGACACACACAGAGACACACACAGAGACACACAGAGAGACACACAGAGACACACGCAGAGACACACAGAGACACACAGACAGACACACACACACAGAGACACAGACACGCAGAGACACACACACAGACACACACACAGAGACACACACACACACACAGAGACACACGCAGAGACACACAGAGACAGAGACACACACACACACACAGAGACACAGACACGCAGAGACACACACAGACACACACACAGAGACAGACACACACACACACACAGACACACACACAGACACAGACACACAGAGACACACACACAGACACAGACACACAGAGACACACACAGACACACACACAGAGACAGACACACAGACAGACACACACACAGACACACACACACACAGACACACACACACACAGACACACACACACAGAGACACACAGAGACACACACACAGACACACACACACACACACAGACAGACACACACAGACACACACACACACAGACAGACACACACACAGACAGACACACACACACACAGACACACACACACACACAGACAGACACACACACAGTCAGGATATAAAACCACATCATCAAGTTCTTCAACATTTCATAACTGACAGCTTGAGTGAAACTTCTAACAGCTCCTCACTGTCAGCGTCTAACTTCCTGTCACATGATCTGTCAGTGTGCTCTGATTGGTCAGCCTTATCCTGTCTGCAGTCAGAGTGTGTGTGTGTGTGTGCACTCAGGTATTCAGACAGGAATCAGCTGCAGGTCAGACAGAGACTCTCTGGTACCCCCTAAGATCCCTGTTGTTGGTTAATGGTCAGTTAAGGACCAGAAACGGAGCCCGGGCCCTGTGCGGGACTAGTTATGGTTTGTTGTTAGACAATTTAGGCTCACACGATGCGTGCAAGGACCAACAGTAAGTCCAGGGTCTGATGGTTCTTCCTGTTTGGATACATACTGGCATTTTGAGGAAGAGATATGTTTTGAGGGCAGCTTTGGGGTTTCAGTGCTGAGTGCTCAGGGACAGCGCCCCCTGCTGCTGTATCTGTGTGAACATGCTGCTCTGACCTCTCCGGTGGTCTTCTTCAGTTGGCTGTTCTGCTGCAGCAGGGATGAGAGGGAGCCGGCGCGGTCGGCAGATGGACCTGGACGCCTGGACACAGAACACAGACACACCGTCAGCGCCCTCAGACTGTGACCTCTGACCTCAGCCTGACGCCACCTACCTGCCGCTCAGGATCCCTTTGGCCAGACTGGTTTTCTCCAGCAGCTGAGTGTCTGAAACAGGAGGACAAGAACACTGAGGAAGAGCACGCTAATGTTAGCTTCCAGGCTAAACCCCCACCAAAGTTGGTTCAGATCCTGACCCGGCCCGGAGTGAGGGCTTCTCCTGGACCTGCGGGGTGCACTGACTGTGAAGGATGATCCATCCGCAGCTGATAATCTGTCAGACATGAGTCAGAGCTCGGAGGAAGTGCAGAGACATGCGGTTTCTGCCACTTCCTGTCTGAAAGTAAGACGCTGCTGTCTGGCTCCTGCAGGTGCAGGCTGAGCCGCTGACAGCAGGTTCTGACCAGGTTCTGACCGGGCTCTGAGAGCAGAGCTCTGACCAGGCTCTGACCAGGTTCTGACCGGTCAGAACCTGGTCAGAGCCTGCTCAGAGCAGAATTAATACCATCACCTGTAAAAACACACTCAGACTTCTGTGGCCTCCTGTACCTGGTTGTTTCTGTTTTCATGGTCACATCTATCACACAGATGGAAGGATTTAGGTTTTAAAGCCTTAAACTCTCAGACTTTACATGAAATTTAAACCACAGAACTTCACAGACACAGATCTGTTCGGACTCCGTTCAGAAAGCCTCCGTTCAGAGCGCCTCCACCTGTTTTCAGCTCTGAACGCTCAGATTTCTGAAGGGACTCTGGTTCTCTGGGCGTCGACTGCGCTGCTTAACATGAAGCTGGTACTTGTCCCCGTACAGAAGCGGATCAGGTCCTGGAACATGGCGTGCTGGCTCGCGTCTCGGTGCTTCAGCTGACGGATGATGTGTCTCTTCCAGCTGTCCGCGGACCCGCCGCCGCCTGTCGGAGCCAGGAGCCGGCCGCTCCGCTCCGCCGCGCCGCATCTGTCCGTCATGGCTCCGGCTGTCACAGCGGCCATGATGCCCGCCGCCCGGGCTGTGTCATGCTGTTCCCCCGCTGACACACACGCTCCGACCGGCCCGAAGTCACAGACAGCGCCGGGCGGACGCTGCACCAACTTCCGCCGTCACGGTTCTCTGAGGTTTGTTTGTTTCCGTTTCTCCAAAAACTTTTTCCACACTCGCCTCCGAGGAGGGCGGGGCTTCGCAGCCAGCCAATCACCGCCCGCTCACTCTCCGCTGCTGTTATTCGACTGCAGATCAAAAACAAACACACCCGGCACCTCACCTGGTGACGTCATCGAGCCTGCTGCCAGGACAGGCGGGTTTTACGTCATCATCCGGGTTAAAACACAGACAGGGCTCTGACATGTCCCGCCTCAGAGACAGTTAGCTTGTTAGCTAGCTACACACTGCTAACCAGGAGCGCTAGCTGTGTTAGCTTAGCTTGTACCTCGCAGCAGCTGATTGGATGAGACACAAACTTCTGTCCAACAGAGCTGGAATAAAAACATGACGCTCTGTGAAACACATGAACATTTATTAAGACACATGAAACAGTGATTTAAGCAAAGACTCATAAAAACAAACTTAAGGTGCGTTCACTTTAATACTGATGTGTTTGGACCTCAGACCTCCGCTCAGCTCAGTTTGGCGCCCCCTGCTTTAGAGCCGGTTCAGTTTGTTCTGGGTCATTTGGACCAGCAGCTCCGAGTATTTCTCCAACAGACACGCCGTCCTGTTGTCCTCCAGCTGCCCAGAGACGGCGCCACAGTGCTGCCTGCCCGCCTCCTGCAGCGCCGCCTGCAGCTCCGAGTGAACGACGTCGAACGCCTCCAGCAGGACGGACGACATCTGAAGACGTCCCTCTGAACCGCCCAGCTGCAGGACGGAGACAGACACTGTTAACAGGACTGAGGAGACACGAATGAAACGTGACAGCTGCAGGCGGTCCTGGTTCCGATCCTCCCACCACATCTCACGGTGTAAACATTCCCCAGCAGCCCTCTGGTTTGTCACATGATCTCAGACTGTTCTTACAGTGAACCATCTTCTGAGCAGATGGATTATAATCTGACCTTCAGATAATCTGAGCCTCCTTCAGGGTCAGACTTTGACCCACATGTCATATTGGATTATTTTCCTGAATAAACAGACAAATGTTTCATCTGTTTCTGTCTCAGCACAAAGAGCAGAAGCAGAAAGAGTTAAATGAGTCTGTCTGATAAAGGGTTAAAGCACATCTTAAACTGTGGAGTCTACATGAACCTGCTGGTAAAGGTGCACGGCTCGTCTCGCCGTCTGTCTCAGCTCGTTGGCGACCTGCTGACACTGCTGCAGACTGATGGACTCGTCGTCTTCATCTCCACCTACACGCACACACACACACACACACAGACTGATCATCCTGCAGGGGGCGCTGCACCAACACAAGATCTCAGACATGCTGCCTAGAGCCTGTTAGACACTTCAGGAGAACAGAGCACCTGCTCTCACAGCTCGGTCTCCACACATCCTGCCAGCAGAACTTTTTTCTTGGTCGGTTTGAGAACTATCGTGTGATTGGTTGAATTTGAGAGTAGGTGTGGTGAACGTTTAGAATCCACACAGGTCAAAGAATACTCTGTCAGAGCTGTCAATCATCATCATGCCTCGTTCCTTCCTCCCTGAACATTATCGGCTCCAAACTGTGAAGCAACATCTCCCTCCTCCTCCTCCTCCTCGTGTTACCTGAGTGAGGGGGGTGGAGCCTCTCCGACAGAGGTGAGCAGGTAGAGGTGGGCGGGGCCGAGAGGGACGAATCAGCTGAGGAGGGAGGGTCTGCCCAAGAGAAAAGGTACAGATGTAATGACTCCACATTTAAACATCAAACCAAGGATCCAGACGGAAGTGTCACCTGGATCAGTCTGCATTCTGGTCTCGGCGCCTCCTTGCTCCTCTGGAGTGAAGCAGGTCATGAGATCAGAAGTGGTGGGTGGAGCTGAGGGGGCGGGGCTCAGGATTAGTGTGTCGTTTGTCAGCGTCCTGTCCGCGCTGCTGACACTGCACCTCAGCGGGGTGGGTGTGGTCAGCACCTGCATGCTGACGCAGACGTTTATAAAAAGTTATTTCCTAGAGTCAGAAATAAACCTGTGAAGCTGAGATGAGCCGTTACCTGCTGCTCAGGTCACTGTGGGGGCAGTGCAGGTCTGGACCAGGAGACAGGGGTGCTGCTGCAGGCTGGAGGTCTGAGGAGGGCAGGTTCTCCTTCTTCACCTCCTGGGTGGCGGAGGACATGGAGTCCTGGCTCAGTTTGGCCCTGGAGCTGGTCGTACTGCCGAGGTACCCGAGCCGGGACGCACCCTGCCGGCCCGAGGACTGTGTGCTGGAGTTCTGGTCTGTGAGAGTCCTGGAGGTGATGTCTGGGCAAACAGAGAGGATACGATCTGATCACCAAGTATTGATCAGGACAGAAATGATTCAACCCCTCTGAACAAACCGTGAACAGAGAAACAGCCGCAGTGACCTCTGACCTCCAAACACTCCCAGAAATCCCACAAGACACACACACACCCAAGTGTCCCCACACACACACTCAGACACACACCTCCCAGTGTGTTTCTGCACTTCACAACCAGTACAGTATGTCGTCTGCGTAGCGGGCGGCGGCGTGGCTGATGGGAGATCACACAGGAATGTCTTCTGCTGAGGACTGACAGGGGACACTTTCTGTGGTCACACACCTCATTCTTCACTACTGACTGTATTTAAGCACAGATTTAAAGGAACAGTCCAACATTGAGGACGGCGGCGTCCCTCAGGGAAGCGTCTCTGTTACACTGAGGAAAACATGAGGTGCGCCGTTAACCATCTCTCTGTACTGTAGAGACGGACCCAAGAAGTCCCTGTCCAAGTCCTCAGACTGGTTCCAGACTCTACTGCAATCACAACACGTTTTAGCTAAAGAGCTGCAGCCAACAACTGATGTTCACAGGTAATGAGTCATGATGTCACAGCGACCTCTGACCTCCTCATGAACCTTCGTACCAAATGACTTCCTGACTACAGGACAAACAGCTGCCCCCTGTGCAGGCAGGACAACTCACCAGCACTTCCTGTCTGCGATGACCCCGCAGAGCTGACGTCAGTGCCCGACTCCGAGTTCACCTGAAGACAAACGTTTAGCTTTTAATGGCTGGCAGGCAGACAAACACAGGCCGACACGGTGTGTGTGTGTGTGTGTGTGTACCGATACGTTGCTCTCCTCTAGGATCCTGGTTGGGATGGAGATCGGAGGCGGAGCTCGGTTGGGCCTGAAACACAGAAAGGTCAGAGGTCAGTTGTGTCCCCCAGGCCCCCCTGAGGATTGTGGGTAAGCTGACCTGATTCTGTCCTGGAAGCGGGAGAGGAAGCGGGTGGAGATGCTGAGTCGGGGATTCAGTAAGTGTTTTTCCTCCAGAGGCTGCAGGATCCTCAGGTCCGTGTCAAACTTCTCTGCGGGGTCAAAGGTCAGAGTCAGCTCAGTGCCAGCAGACGTCACCATGACAACACGGAGTGTTTCCCCCCTCACCTTCACTCAGGCTGGACGCCAGAGTGTCGAAATGGTTCTTCAGGGAGTTCCCGTCGTCGTCGTCCTCCAGGACCAAGCTGCCCACAGAGCTGGCCTGACTCAGAGAGTCCGTGTCTGTGGACAGAGACACCTCAGCAGCTGGTCCTCACACAAACAGACAAGTCAAGGGTTAAACTCTGACCAGCATCCTGCTGCTGCTCCACACTCCCTGCTGATGCATCTGAGCAGTCTGGACTCTGCTGAGCGCTCCCCGCAGGCTCCGCCCCCTGGCTTGGATCCGTCACACCCTCCACATCAAACTCTCTGAAAACAGGAAGTGGTTCATCAGAAAGTGTCTGAGACAGAAGCCACCATCAGACAGCTGGAGCCTCACCGGTCAGCGGAGGTGGAGCTGTTGATGTCGGGCAAGATGATGTAGCTGCTCTGGGCGCCGCCCGCTGTCTGCAGCACGAGAACGACATGACGGTGAGCTCAAACTGAAACAAAGATGGCGGCCTGTCAAGCTTGAGTGTGTCACACATGCTCACCCTCTCTCCCTCCTCCTCCTCTTCCTCCTCGTCTCCCAGCAGACTCTCCAGACTCTGAGGGTGGAAGTCTTCCTCCTCCTCTTCTTCTTTCTGCGCCTCCTCCTGGCTCTTGGTGGGACTCGGGGAGAAGTTGGAGCAGATGGTCAGAGGGTTCAGCTGCTCCGCCCACCGACTCCGGACCTGGCAAGGCTCCGTGTCAGGCTGGACGGAGGTGGAGGCTCCGCCGTTTCCCTGCTGAACACACACGTGATCATCTGTGATTGATCATCTGTGATCGATCATCTGTGATCGATCATCTGTGATCGATCATCTGTGATCGATCATCTGTGATCGATCATCTGTGATCGATCATCTGTGATCGATCATCTGTGATCGATCATCTGTGATTGATCATCTGTGATCACCATCCTCCCTAAATAAAGTGTGAGCAGACTGACCAGCTTTCTGAACCACAGGGGCAGCTTCCCATTAGTCTGCAGCAGGCGAGTGTCTGAAACACAAACATGACGAGCTGACAGAGACTACATGTACCATGATGCATTGCACACAACCACACACTGACTCCTAAAACAAGCTGCTTACACCCAGGGGGTATCGTCCTCCTCACCTGCAGCCGTGTCCAGTCTGCCTGGAGTCCTGGTGTCCACCTCCTCTTCCTCCACCTGAGGCATCAGGGAGGACGGGACAGTGATGAAGGTCTCCCTCCTAAAACAACGAGACAACTGTGAACAAACAGCTCCGCCCTCAGGAACAACGTGCTCGTCTCACACACCTGATGTCTGGCTGCTTGCGCCTGCAGGTGTCAGCTGCAGCCGTCGGTCTGAGGCCCCGCCTCTTCCTCATGGTGCTGGTCATCTGAGAGTCCAGCCTCCAGATAAAGACGCAGCTACACGACAACAAAGCAGGGACAAATGAAGATCAAATCTGCCTGTGAGGCTGGATCTCCGGGTCAGTACAGGCGTACCTGTCTCCAGACACAGTGATGAGGTGTCTGCAGTCCTGACTGAACCTCATGCAGGTGACGATCTCTGAGAAAGCAGGTAAAGGACAAGTCAGAGGGAGAGAAAGCACAGCGTGGATCAGAATCCTGACCTCCGTAGATCCTTCAGGGGTCTGTTCTCACCCGAGTGTCCGAACAGGGTGGCCACACACTCTCCTGACTCGTAGTCAAAGATGGAGATGTTTTTATCAGAGCAGCTGGTGGCGAAGAACGAGCCCGACGGATCCATCTGAACCTGCAGACCATCATCAGCCAATCACAGCTCTGGATATTTTCAGCTTAAAGCAGGCGAACTGTCCTCACCTTCAGCAGAGCTCCTTCGTCACTGGACGAGCCTTTCAGACACTTCCTCAGCTTCCCAGTCTCCACGCTGTACACCCTGAAAACACTCCTCAGCTTCAGCAGCACGAAACACTGGTGTTCACTCAACAGACCGCTGCTCAGAATGTTTCTTTACCGGACATTTCGGTCCTGACAGGCGATGGCAACGTGAGTCCTGGACGCGTCCAGGTCCATGTCGTACAGTGTGGTCTTCTCCACCACGTGGTGACTCCTGGAGAGGGACAGCCCCTCTGCTGTCTGAGCAACAACCACATCACCAACACAATCAGCCCGAGGGAACGACGGGACAGACATCCGTCCACACGTTTCAACAGACTGTGGGTGTTCCCTGGTGTTCAGGCGGTTCTGACCTGCTCGGCTGTCTGGAAGTAGATGCTCTTGTCGGCTCCACAGCTCACCATCCTGACCTCCGGACTCTCACCTGGAACAGGTACGGTCAGTAACTCTCCTGCTGCATTTTAGGGTGGAGTTGGAACAAAAGGAGGGGGTGAACCTGTGAACTTGACTGCAGTGATGGAGGCTGAGTGGTCGTTCAGCGTCTGTTCCAGACTGTAGTCCTTCTCCAGGTTGAAGACGTGGATCAGACGGTCTCTGCTGGCCGAGGCCAACAGCTTCACCCCTGAAAACACGCACACAGAACAATGACTGTATTCAGACAGCTCCTAACTCCATGTACAGCAGCTCCTGGACGGAGGTCTCACCTGTGGACGAGGGGGAAAACTCCAGACACAGCACCTCAGAGTCGTGAGCCTCGATCTTCACCAGCTCGTCCAGAAACACCAGACCGAAGATCCTGAACACACACACGTCATTTAAGCTGCCCACACTGTGTGTGTGTGTGTGTGTGTGTCTTACCGCAGGTTTCCACAGCGGTCACCAGCTGCCAGATGTTGTCCATCTGGACTGATACCCAGGACTCTGATCCCTGCCTTCCCATCAGCCCCGGCTGCACCCCCCCTCTCCCCCTCTGCCTGCAGGTGCTGCGTGTTCTCTCCCACATACAAGATCCTCAACAGGTCCTGAAACACACACACACGCGGGGTTAATGGCAGCAGACACAACACCTCAGAGGCAGCAGCCGTGTGTGGGTCTGCGTCTCACGTTGCTGTAGAGGTTTCTGTGCGCCTTCGGGGGGTCAGCGTGCCAAACCCTGATGGTGTTATCAGACGAGCAGGTGAGGAAGGAGGACGGGGGCAGGCAGGCCTGAGACTGGTCGCTCAGCTCCGGGTACACCTGAAACACAGCAGCTGCTGACCAACACTCCCATCCAGCAGGTGACACCTGACACTAAGAGCAGCTGTAATAATCGATCACTTTCATCATCAATAAACTAATAAATATAAATATTTGGATTTCATGTGGCTGACTGGATGCTCTCTTCTCAGGATGTGTGAAGATCTGCTGACATTTTGGGTCATATTCATGCAGAGGGTTAGGGTTAGCTGCCTGCTGAGGCATGAATCAATCAGCATGTGTAGCATACGTGCAGGTTAGTGCTTCACAGACGATTGATACGCCAACAAGGATGATGCGACAGGTGAAGACGGGCACAGTTCTGGTTGTTGTTCTGTTCCCACACTGACCTCGATGCTCCACACACAGCTGCTGTGGTACAGAGCCGAGTACAGCTTCCCCACGTCCCTCATGTCTTTAACGTCCCACACGTACACACTGTGGTCGTTGTACACACAGGTCAGGTGCCGGGCTGCGAGGTCGAAGGTCAGCGCCAAAGTGTCAGGGTACTGAGCTCCTGGGCTGGAAGGCACCGGGCCGCTGTGGGAACACACACACAGTCAGTAGGTGTGATGTATGTACACATCATGTCTGCACATGTTTGTTAGCAGCGCCGCTACCTGCGCTGCAGGCTCTGTGTCAGGTCGATCCCCAGGCGGTGCGGGCGGTGCAGCGTGCTGACGTACTGCAGGTTGGACGGGCTGAACACCCTGATGACGCCGTCGGCACAGCCGCAGAAGATGAAGTCCTCGCTGACCGCCAGGCAGCGAGCAGACGCCGTCTGAACGACAGCAGCAGGGTTAGGGGCGGAGTTTTACAGTGCATGCCGTGTGAGGTCACATGATGCTCGCCCACCTTGAGGTTGACCCAGGCCTCCAGCTGTCGGCTGCTGTTGAACAGACACAGCAGGCCGGAGCTGGTGATGCAGTACGTGCTGGATGCCATGAGGCCCCGCCCACACGCCACCCCACTGAACACGCTGTTCTTATGGTCGCCGAGCAGCCCTGACCGACCAATCAGGGGCACCGTGCTGTTCACCTGGAAACAAGAGGGAAAGAAGACATGAAGAAGAACCTGAGCTGCGATTGGCTGATCAGACGTCAGGTGTTTACCCGCTGTTCTTTGGAGGCGTCCAGGTACCAGAACTTAACGTGTCGGTTCCCCGCAGTGACGAAGTAGCTGCTGTCCTGCGAGAAAGAGACGGCGAAGACTCTGCTGGACACTTTGTTGGAGGCGATGATGGAACCTTTCTACTCAGAGACACAAAGGAGACAGGCTGCAGACCAGGTCCAGAGGGACGGTCACTGTGTGTGTGTGTGTGTGCGCTCACCCTCCAGTCCCACACGCTGACCGTCATGTCGTGCTGGTATCCCACAGAGACGATGTAGCTGCTGTTGGTGGAGAACGCCACACAGGAAACTCCATATTTATGAGACTGAACCTCGGCCACCTGACCACCATCCACCTCCCACACACGCACACAGGGCATGTGGCCACTCTGAAACACACAGGAGACACACTGAGGGACACACAGGAGACACACAGGAGACACACTGAGGGACACACTGAGGGACACACAGGGGACACACAGGAGACACACTGAGGGACACACAGGAGACACACTGAGGGACACACAGGAGACACATACTGAGGGACACACAGGAGAACACATACTGAGGGACACACAGGAGACACACACTGAAACACACAGGAGACACACTGAGGGACACACAGGAGACACACACTGAAACACACAGGAGACACACACTGAAACACACAGGAGACACACACTGAGGGACACACAGGAGAACACACTGAGGGACACAGAGGTGAAGGATCACGGAGTGTAACATATTAACCAGGATTATAAAGCTGGTCACTAAGGGGTTAATTCTGTGTTTTCCTCCAGTTTTTCCTGTGGAGACGCTGCGCTCGTGATAACTTGACGACACAAACTCTCAGGGCCACGAGACGATTCTGTGTGGAACAATCGACCTGAGACATTCAGAGTAATGCAGTCTGGGTTCACACACACAGACAGACACACACACACAGACACACACACACACACAGACACACACAGACACACAGACACACACAGACACACACACAGTCACACAGCCTACCTCTCCAGTAGCCAGGTGTTTTCCATCATGGGAGAAGGCCAGAGCACTGAAGGGTTTTCTGAAACACAGGGTCAAGGGTTCAGCAGCATCACCTCACCGTGCAGACAGAGACAGACACACACTCAGAGACAGAACGGGCAGAGGGACAGATGTACCTGGATGTGTTGACGATGTGTCTCTGTTTGTTCTTCTTTGGGTGGAGCAGCACGATGACACACCTACGACACACACACACAGTAAATCACAGCTACACTGACCCCAGAGTGTAACCGGAGGCGAGGCTCACCCTGCAGGGTAGGCGATGAGCCCAGAGTTCGGGTCAGAGGTCAGACCACTGCTGCTGGCTGTGCTGATACCCAGAACCTTCTCCAAAGTCACCTGAAGCAACACACACACACAGACACACACAGACACACGTTCAGAAAAATCACAGCTGAACAGCATCCGAATGTTCAGATGAAGTAACCACATGGTGCTGGAGCTTCCTGGAGGCCACGCTAACATCTCATTCACTCTGCTGTTCTACAGTAAGAACTCAGAGTCCTGGGCTGTGCTGTAAATCCGCCTGATGCAGTCCTTGTTACCAAGGAAACAAAGGACTGACAGCCTCATCCAGCCTGTAGTCCTGCAGCTCTAAACCTGTGTGAGCCTCCATCACAGAGAGGATCTGCAGGACGTCAGCACTCAGACTCAGGCACTGATGTGAGGGGCAGTTAACCCGGGGTGTGTTCAACACAAGGTCCAGGTCACATCCAGGTCACATCAGGAGGGTGAAGCGGAGCTTCCACAAGCGCTTCAGCCTCTGTTCACCACAGACACACGGACGGGCCTCGGGACACACCGGCTGTCCCGGGCTGGTGTCCCGGGCTGCTGTCCCGGGCTGTGTTTGTGTCCCTGTGTCCAAACATTAGCTTGCTGGTGTAAACTTAGCTAACCTCTGTGACGTCGCAGTGATTTCACAGCTGTTTCCAGCTCAAACCGTTCAAATACAAACTGTTTATTCATAAACTGCGCTGATAAGTTTCGTCCCGTTCGTTCTGGGACGAGTGTAAACTTTAGTAACCTCTGAGCTAACGGTTCTGATGCTAACCGTACCCGGCTGCTGCCGCCGCCCCCGCTGCCGCTGGAGGTCTTCTTGGGGCCCGGCCGGCTCTTCCTCCCGGCCGGCTGCTTCCTCTTCGCGGTGTCGGCTCCCTCTGCCATGACCCTCGGTTAAACTTCAGTAAACTCTCCAGACAGTTCAGAGGACACACGGCCGCTGGCCGAGCCGCAGCACCGGGACAATAACCGTCTAAACGCGGCAGCGCTGGTCCCAAAGGCCCGCTGACGAGAACCAGGAACCGCTCTGTGTGTTTATACTGCAGCTGATGATGGAGGCTGTTAGCTCCACATGCTAACTGCTGCTAAAGGAAACCCGACACTTATCTGGGCGGCGGGACTCCGGTTCAAACTGAGCCCCGCCCACTCCTCCAACAACAAACCAATCATCAGAGGCCATTCGACCCTCTGCCACCCAGCGACAAATGAACAGCTGCGCAAACTCTAAGTCCCGCCCACCGCGCGCCAATCAGCCAATCAACACCCAGACAAGGACATCACTCAAAGGCCCAAAGTGCTGCGTGTTATAAACACAGGGCTGAGTTATAACGAGCAGAGCGTGTTATAAACACAGGGCTGAGTTATAACACAGGGCTGAGTTATAACGAGCAGAGCGTGTTATAAACACAGGGCTGAGTTATAACACAGGGCTGAGTTATAACGAGCAGAGCGTGTTATAAACACAGGGCTGAGTTATAACACAGGGCTGAGTTATAACACAGGGCTGAGTTATAACGAGCAGAGCGTGTTATAAACACAGGGCTGAGTTATAACACAGGGCTGAGTTATAACACAGGGCTGAGTTATAACGAGCAGAGCGTGTTATAAACACAGGACTGAGTTATAACACAGGGCTGAGTTATAACACAGGGCTGAGTTATAACGAGCAGAGCGTGTTATAAACACAGGGCTGAGTTATAACACAGGGCTGAGTTATAACGAGCAGAGCGTGTTATATAATAATGTAATTAATGTAAAACTTCACAGCATCTAAAAGACACAGAGGACACATGACTGAGAAAAACGTGTTTTATTACAAAACCATCCAGTTCACTCAGAAAAATAAACCTGCTTATTTTAAATATTTATTCTGAACAGATTCCAGTAAAACAACCTGTCTGAGAGGACCAGGCAAACATTCAGGAAGAGGTCCATGGTCGTTCACACGGCGGCGTGGAGACAGCTGCCCGTTAACTCCGTCACTTTATCTGGACTGAAGACTAAACCCCACTGGATGCATGCACATTAGCATCCAGCTAATCATGCTAACATGTCCCAGTGACCTCTCAGTGCTCTGGGTACCGGTGCAGCAGGGATGATGTCTGTCTGTTGTCTTTGGATTGAAAAGCTAACATAAGGCTAATCAGAAGGGCTAACACAATCACATGACCTCAGCATCATCATGACTAACCATGCTGCATCTGTTCAGAGTGATGGTGTTTACCGTCCCTCACAGGCGACCCTCATCTTACCAAAACCCCACTGAGCCTGGGACGAGGGACCAGCAAGTGCTGACATGCTGGATCCATCCCCGCTGCACTCTGTTAGTCTGGCTTAAAGTCGCCATGATCCCGCCGCTGATTAAGTGATCCCGAAAAATCAAACAGAAAAAAAGCATCAAACACCATTTCACAAGGAAAGAAAGTTCACAACAAAATTCAAACTGAAGACAAAAAAAGGTCAAAGGTCTCCGATCACCTTCTTCCACCAAATCTACATAAAAGGTTTCAACAGTTTAGTGCAATCAGTTAAGAGAAGACACAAAGGACACACAAGGCTGCTGGTGAAGGTCAGGGCCCGCAGGGTCCCCTCAGGGTCCCCTCAGGGCCCTCTGCTGGACAGAAAGGAGCATGTCTTTGCAGTTCTTTGCTTCCTTGGTTGTAGAAACAAACCTTTACAAATGCTTCAACACAAACAGAAAACATGAACAGCTGTTTAAAGGGTTTGTTCTCTCTGATCAGCACCAGGCTGCAGCATCGATTCAAGAATAAAAAGGTAAAGGCTGCACTCTTTATTGCACCTGTTCTTACAGGCCTAATGATCCCAGTGGAAGCTCTGAGTCCCTGATTAGCTGAAGACTACAGTCTGCGGGGAGGGGCAGTGCCAGCTCTGCTGCCCTCTGCTGGCTGCTGGCCGTACAGGCCGGCTGTGTCTGGTGTTATTTGTTTTGCATGCTTAGCGCTTCAGTCGCTGTAACTTCCTGTTTGCAGTTAAAGTGAAACCCTCCTGACTGCCTGGCCCCGGATTAAATGACGGTGCTGGTTCAGTTTTGGTCCCAGCTTTCAAGTAAAAACACATATTTATTTACCCTAATTTTATCAGTGTGGAGTGTGGATGAGGATCTATTGAGATGTATGTATGACATGCAGAGTTCATAATTATGTCTGATGATAGTTGTTGGGTTTTTGCTGCTTCACAGGGACCAGGTCTTCCTGAGAACCCCCAGTGTGTCTGCAGGAGCTCAGAGAGGACGAACCTGTGGCCTCTGCAGGACCAGAGTGCACACAGCCTGTCGCTTCTTGGAAATGAAGCTGGCTGCACTTCGTCTGGACGGTGCAGTGATGTCACAGTGATGTCACAGTGAGTGGTGCATTGTGGGGTTTTCCTGACTGAATCGGGTGCTTTTTTTCAGCTCCCCACAGACTGTAAATACATGACAGGTTAAAGGCAGCTGGTGGGCTTGGATTTCCTCTTTGGTGACTCTGGCTGTGAGCAGAGCAGCTGGAGGCGAAGGCACGATGGGTGAATGGTGGATCAGGTCAGGGTTCATGATGAGCTGAAGCTGTACATTCAGTGTTTGCAAAGAGCAGCAGATAAGGTCCCACCTGGCAGTCAGCCCAACCACACCTTTCATTAGAAAACAGAGTGACCTACACTGTCAGGGGCAGCCGCTCCTGAGGGGGGAGGGGACGAAGAGGAGGAAGAGGAGGCGTCAGCGAGAGACATGTGTACAGATGTGTTGAGGTTACACTGGATCAGACTGGGTCACCTGGCTCCGCCTCAGGACCGGAAGACGTGGACGGCTCGGATGACGTACTGGCGACAGATGGGACACTCGCTCATCCTCTTTCCACACTTGGTGCAGGTGATCATGTGACCGCACTCCAGCAGGACGCAGTCGATGGGGGAGTCCATGCAGATCTTACATAGGTTCTCCTCCAGGCCAGCAGGGCTGACTCCGCTGGACTCTGCAGGAGGAGACGGGCCATGTTAACATTTACAGACATGACCGAACGACTGATTATCTGGACTAAACTCACCTGAAGCGTTCACTGCGTTCGCCGCTGAAAGACAGAAAACAAACTTGTAGTTATCTGCAAATGACATCATCAATCAATCATCATCAATCAATCATCATCAATCAATCATCATCAATCAATCATCCGCAGCATGTGACAACATGTGAGCTCTGTAAGAGAACAGTGCTGTAGTATTGATCCCTTTAATTCCAGCATCTGACAGATGTCAGATACACAGCATCCATACAGCACGGTGTTAAAGTGGGAGTATCTTTGGTCTTCTACCCAAACAGTGATGATGGTGTGATAAAAACACATGAGAGGCTGACCCAGGAGGTTCTGCTGGTCCTGGTACAGCCGGCTCACTCGCTCCATCAGCTCCCACTTCTCACAGCAGCCTTTGTAGTTGACAAAGTTCCTGGCGAGGATTTCCTTCAGCTGTCGGACACTGAGCGCCTCGATGTCCTCCACACAGGTCAGGTCGGACAGAGAGGCCCTGCGGCCAGACACCAGGGCCTCCTCGGTGTCCCAGGTCTGAACCAGAAGGACAGAGGGTTACAGACATGGAGAGAGACGGGCCACTCAGGACCAAACAGACCGGACAACGACTGCTCTGTCCTCACCTGGTCTTCTTCCTGGTCATCGGGCTCGGTGGAGGGTGTCTCTGCGGGCGGGGCTTCAGGCTGCGCCGTGGGCGGGTCAGAGTCTGAGGTGGGGGTGGGTGTGGGGGGGTCAGGGATCAAGATGGAGATGCGAGGGTTCAGGTCAGGTAGATCAGGGGTCACAGAGGAGGGGTCAGTAACCGGGGTTTCAGGGGCAGAGCTGCTGGACGGCGAGGACTGATGGCCGAGGACGAGCTCCACCAGCTCCTCCTGAGGGACCGAGCAGGGTCACATGACAACAAATCAATAATCAATGATTGATCAATAAATAGAATGTCCATCCCGTTGAACAGCAGCAGCAGACCACCTGACCACAGACTCTCCTGATTGGCTCTCTGTACACTAAGCTCCCTCACCTTCTCTCTGCACAGGTGAGTGGACACCTCGTGTAGATGCAGGTAATCTCTGAGCTCCTTCACTTTCAGCTTCATAAGCTCCGCCCTCTCCAGCAGGTTCCCGTAAAAACGCTGACAGGTGTGACACAGGCGGGGGCGGGGCTCCAGCTGGGCGGAGCAACGACTGCAGTAGTTCTTCTTACAGTCCACACACACATGCTGGGAGACAGAGACAGACAGGTCAGACAGAGACAGGTAAAGACAGGTGAGACAGAGAGAGACAGGTAAAGACAGGTGAGACAGAGGCAGGTAAAGACAGGTGAGAGAAACAGGTGAGACAGATACAGGTGAGACAGAGAGAGACAGGTAAAGACAGGTGAGACAGAGGCAGGTAAAGACAGGTGAGACAGAGACAGGTAAAGTCAGGTGAGACAGAGGCAGGTAAAGACAGGTGAGACAGGTAAAGACAGGTGAGACAGAGACAGGTGAGACAGAGACGTGGCTGTTTTTCCTCAGAGGTGGCGGCCATGATAACCACAGTGAGGTGTGTGTCAGAGTTTAAGTTGTGTAATCAGGTGTGAGTCATCGTGTCCAATCGATCGATCATGAATCAATAAGCATGGAGAGATCTTCCTGTTTCTTGTATGATAAATCCTCCCTGACCAGAACGGCCACTGACTGACCAGCTGACCATCTTCCAGGAACTCAAGCAGCGCATGCAGGAATTACCCAGAGTTCAGTGCTGTGGGGAACTCCAGCCTGAGCTAAACTGAGAGTGGACAATGAGACCAGACCAGTCATGTGACATCACTTCCTGTCTGCTGGAAGCTCCAGCAGACCCAAACAGGACGCCAGACACACGGCAGGTCAGAACCAGTCCTGCTGCTTTAACCATTTCAATACCAACGCCACCAGCACTGCAGCCGGACCGCCAGCACACCTCAGACAGCCGGGTCTTACCTTCTTGGCGGGTGTGTCGAAGCGCCCCCCGCAGGCCTTACAGGTGTGCTCGGGTGGAGGAGACGGCTGGCTGCTGAAGGCTGAGTTGGTGTAGGACTGATGACGTCTGTCGGTTCCAGCAGACTCCTCCACGCTGGAGTCCATACACAGCCAGTTACAGCAGGACGCAAACATACCTGACAGGACACACACAGACACACACACAGACACACACACACACACACTCTGTGATAGCCACTGACCTGGAGGCAGACTGTGCTGATAATGTCTGATAATCAGTCCCTGTGGTTGAAGGCGCTTCCTGGTCACAGGTCACTGCCACTGTACTCTAACAAAGTGTTAAAAGAATTCGGCGGTGACGTCACACAGAGTATTACCTGCTGTTGTGACGGATTCGGTGTTTAGTGTCATGAAGCTGGACTCACATTGGTCACATGCTCGGCTAACAAACAGCGCAGCAGTAGCGTAGCAACACAAACACAACTTCGTGTGACTGGCAGAGCAACCGAAAGTTGTTATAACTGCGAGCCGTGCGGTACAACGACTGTTTATAACACAAAACACACGACTGGTTAAATATAAGCGCGTACATTTACATCCAACAACATGCTAACGAAGTTCCGCCTGGTCTGGAAAGTACCCTGAGCTGTTAGCATGCTACATGCTAGGCTAACTCCAGGCTAGTGAAGTTTACAGGTACCGAAGTTTGAAACAAACACAAACTAGCACAAAAGTCAACAACAACACACACACACGGTAAACACGCGGCTGACCTGTACTATCACACACACACACAGACACACACAGTCTTACCTGTAACTGACAGACCGCTAACAGCAGCAGTCTGTCAACTTCCACTCGCTGCTACTTCTCAAACCAGCTGGTTAACCGGTTAGTTACCAGGCATGACGTCACAGCGGCTGGTTATCGAGTTAAAGGAGGCGGAAAAAGTGAAAACAGGAGAGAGAGAGATATACTGCTGACAAACACCCGAACCAGGAAGAGAGAGGGAGAGAGAGGGAGGGAGGGAGAGAGAGAGAGAGAGGGACACACACACACAGAGAGAGGGAGGGAGAGAGAGAGAGAGGGACACACAGGGAGGGAGAGAGAGAGGGGGAGAGAGAGAGAGAGAGAGAGGGGGAGGGAGAGAGAGAGGGAGAGGAGAGAGAGAGAGAAGCGAGAGAGGGATGAGGGGGACGGGGTGTGGGGGTTGGGGGGGGAGGGGGAGGGGAGACGGAGATGAGAGAGAGAGGGAGAGGGACCCCACACACACACACACAGAGAGGGAGGGAGAGAGCTGAGAGAGGGGGAGAGAGGAGAGAGAGGGGGGGAGGGAGAGAGAGAGGGACACACACACACACACACACACACAGAGGGAGGGAGAGAGAGAGAGGGGGGGGGGGAGAGGGAGAGAGAGGGGGAGAGAGAGAGATATACTGCTGACAAACACCCGAACCAGGAAGAGAGAGGGAGAGAGAGGGAGGGAGGGAGAGAGAGAGGGGGAGAGAGGGAGAGGGACACACACACACACAGAGAGGAGGGAGAGGAGAGAGAGAGGGAGGGACACACACACACACACACACACAGAGGGAGGGAGGGAGAGAGAGAGGGAGAGAGGGGAGGGAGAGAGGGGGAGAGAGAGAGAGGGACACACACACACAGAGAGGGGGGGAGAGGGAGAGAGAGGGGACACACACAGAGAGGGAGGGAGAGAGAGAGAGGGAGACACACACACAAAGAGGGAGAGAGACACACACACACACACACAGAGGGAGGGAGGGACACACACACACACACACACACACACACACACACACACACACTGCATAAAGCCTTTGAGGTGAACGACTGAGGTTCAGTTTTGTACTCATGCAAACGTCCGTCTGTGGAGTGATCAATGTCCGGCCTGATTGATCATCCTGTGACGTGTCTCACTTTAATGGACAAATAAGGTCAGAGTATGATGTATACAGGGGACGGCTGTAGTGTGTCTCTTCTCCTGGAGGGGGCGCTGTTCTTTCAGTTACTCAGTGTGAGTGTAGAAGCAGTGAGGAGCAGCCTCCACAGCTGACCTGTGGATCTTCATGTGACCCTGTGACCCTGCTAGACCTGTGGACACAGAGACCTCTGAGGACACGCCAAGACCTCTGAGGACACGCCGAGACCTGTGAGGACACGCCACACCTCTGGGAACACGCCGAGACTGTGAGGACACGCC